>NC_086318.1:273291990-273319490 GCF_036172605.1 Pelobates fuscus | reverse complement strand
CAGACAGATGCAAAACAAACAGAATGTAGGCGCTCACTATAGTGTAACAGGTGATATTAGATGAGCAGCAGTGATCAGCACAAGGATTCCCCACCTTATGAGAGAACAATAGTGAACAACAATAAAAGAAAACCGCGCCCTTATTATGATACGAACATACGTACTCAAGTCCTTTTGGCCTTACAATTTCAACGGTATACCTAAAAAAAAAAGAAATATACAAAATAATAGTGTAACCCTGTGGGTAATCTGAGAGTGATAAAGAAATATATGGTTATACACTCACATTTGGCAGAGCTAAATACAGAGCTCTGCTGTTTTAGCGCATAGACGGAATGATCCCCGTCCTAGGATATATGTGAAGTAGTCAGCGTCTTGATGGTCTCAAATAGAAAAAACAGACAGGAATATCCACATAGTGTAGTAAGTACCAATATTAGTATTAGTATCACCCATTCTAATATTGGTACTTACTACACTATGTGGATTAGTATCACCCATACTAATATTGGTACTTACTACACTATGTGGATATTCCTGTCTGTTTTTTCTATTTGAGACCATCAAGACGCCGACTACTTCACATATATCCTAGGACGGGGATCATTCCGTCTATACGCTAAAACAGCAGAGCTCTGTATTTAGCTCTGCCAAATGTGAGTGTATAACCATATATTTCTTTATCACTCTCAGATTACCCACAGGGTTACACTATTATTTTGTATATTTCTTTTTTTTGAGGTATACCGTTGAAATTGTAAGGCCAAAAGGACTTGAGTACGTATGTTCGTATCATAATAAGGGCGCGGTTTTCTTTTATTGTTGTTCACTATTGTACAGACAGATGCGTCTGATGTGGGCCTAGGAGCGGTTCTTTCTCAGGTACACAGAGGAGAAGAACATCCCATTATGTACCTGAGCAAGAAGCTGAATCCCCATGAACAGAGATACTCAGTGGTTGAGAAAGAATGCTTGGCCATAAAATGGGCACTGGAAACACTTAAGTATTATCTATTGGGGAGAAGGTTCAAACTTGTCACAGATCATGCGCCTTTGACGTGGATGAGACAAAACAAGGAAACAAATGCCAGAGTAACTAGGTGGTTCCTTAGTCTTCAGCCATATAACTTCTCTATGGAGCATAGAGCTGGTAAAGACCAGGGGAATGCAGATGGTTTATCCAGAGTCCATTGTTTGTGGTCAAAGGTCGCTACGACCGATGGGTCTAAGCTAGCGGGGGGGATATGTGACAGAGTCTATGGGAGGGTAATAGAAGGAAGGTATCTAGGACCCAGAATCCTCCATAGTCTGTACTCATTCACCTGCCCAATTAGCAACTGCTGAGGAGAGATAACAGGTCTCACAGCAGAAAGGAGAGATACAATCTGACCTGCAGAGAGAGCAGCACCAGCAGCACCAAACAAAGTGCTAAAGGTTGGTGAAACCAATGTTTATTTTGTTGATTTGTGTAGTTTATTACCCTGGTTAGTAAGGGACATTGCTTTATGTTTAGTTAGTGCTCGAATTTGAGCTAGGATTTTGTTTGTAGATTTTCCTTTCTGTTGTGCCGCAGTTTTGAACAAATTGATTGCTACATGGATTTTTGTGCACGCTGTAAATAAACCACACCATTTTTTGCATAAGAGACTGTTGTTCTATACCTGTTACCCTAGAGGACTGTGTTGCTTTGCCCATAAAGGTCACAACACACACATATATGCCCATAAAGGTCACAAAACACACACACACACATACAGTTTATAGTTTAGAAAAACGACACCTGAGAGGGGATATGATAATATTATACAAATATATTCGGGGCCAATACAAACCATTGTGTGGAAATCTATTCACAAACCGGACTTTACATGGACACGAGGCCATGCGTTTAGACTGGAAGAAAGAAGATTTCGTCTAAGGCAAAGGAAAGGTTTTTTTACCGTAAGAACAATCAGGATGTGGAATTCTCTGCCGGAAGAGGTGGTTTTATCAGAGTCCATACAGATGTTCAAATAGCTACTGGATGCATACTTGCAAAAACAGAATATTCAAGGATATAATATTTCAATGTAGGGTAATAACTGCTTGATCCAAGGATAAATCTGACTGCCATTCTGGGGTCAAGAATGATTTTTTTTTCCTAGCTTGTTGCAAAATTGTGCTTCAAAATGTTTTTTTTGCCTTCTTTTGGATCAACAGCAAAAAACAAATGTAAGGAAGGCTGAACTTGATGGACGCAAGTCTCTTTTCAGCTATGTAACTATTGTGTATTAATATTGTTTTTGTACCATAATGTATCAATGCAATTTTTTGTGGACCCAGGTCATACCGTACTTTAAAATGAGAGAAATCTCAATGTATCTTTCCTGGTAAAATATTTTATAAAATAAAAAAAATAAAGACACACACACACACACACACACACACACACACACACGTACACGTGTGTGTGTGTGTCAGGAGAACAAACAGATAAGGCTTTCCCCCCTGACTCCTCATTGTGAATAGTGTTGGGTAGCCAGGGAAGGTTTCATTGTATTCACAGCAGACCAGCAGTGCCTTTCACAGGCCGGCTCCCCAGACAAATACCTTATTCACCTATTTGTTTCACAAACACTGGATTTAAAGGTCTTTCTTATTCTTGACTGATCGACATACTAAATCAGGTTGGATCCTAATGGAATAAGTCTGTCACCACCAGGTCTACGCAAACAATTAATAGTGGAGAGATTCTGCCTGGACAAAGATTGTCTGTGTACTTTCCATTTGTTGTTTGCAAAATGGCATTTATGTTTTTAATTATCTGCATCTAAAATTAAAATATTAACATGGAATCCGACTTACCGAAATATTGGCACCAGTAAGGCAGTTAATACGTTTCATGTGTTTGCAAAACTCTGGACCGTGAGAGTCATGATCTTTATTGTTGTAAGTGACAAATAGAAGAGCGTGAATCATTTCATGGAGAAGAGTCTGTTATGTGAAAAAAAAAAAAATTAAATAAAAAGTTTTTAAATATTTAATCTGCAGTCAACAATGAGAACAAGAAATATTTTAAACACATTTTACCACATGACAGGAGGCTTCATATTTTGCATTGACTTTCTTTACTTTAAAACTCCAGCAGCAAACCGTTTAATCAAAAACAACCAGTCATGACATATATAAGCAAGGATAGCCCCCAACTCTTGCTTTTTCTTTGCTGCTCCTGCAGAGTCACAGGTCAGAGTATTTACTTCCTACCTTGTAAATTTATATTGTATAGCTTGTATTACTACAGAAAATTGCATTAGGCATGTCAGTAAAAGCAAAAAATTTAAGAAACCACAGTGGTACTGCGCAGATATGGACAAAATAGTAAAAAATTAAGTTAGCATTTAGTAATTATAAAAAAAAAAAACAGAGTGAGGAAGACAGAATGATCTATAAAATTAGGCAGAAAGAGGCTAAGCAAGTTAGAGCTTCCAAATCACACACAGAAGAGAAAATAAGGGGACAAAACTATTTTTAGATACATAAATGAGAAAAGGAAAGTAAAACAAGGATTAGTTAGATTAAAAACAAAAGAAAGGGCGGGGCCTGGCAGCCAAGATGGCCGGTCGCACACTCTAAGAGCTCCTGCAATGCAGAGCACAAACACGCTACCACAGATCGAACCTTTAACGCTAGCAACACACGGTGACCAGAGATCTACACACGATATCATGAGTAACAGCACGGTACCGGTCCGGCACCAATGCGAGGCGGAACGACCCATACCGACCATGCGGCCTATGATAGAGCAGAGCCTGAGGTCTGGGGGAGATGGCCGATCTCCCGGCACGGGACCCGTTCACATGCGTGAACTCAGCATAACCCTGCTACCCCCCCCCCCCCCTCTGGACCGGCGGGGGATATCCCGGTCCTCGCTGGGGACGATCACCCCCACACCACAGTCTGACCAAGCGACAAAACCCAAAGCAACGCGAGGATGTCCAGGCCCACACAAGATGGCGGCACTGACACAGCCTACCACTAAACGCACTCTAATCAAACCTCCCAAGCACTCACGGGAGTTCTACGACCAGATCTGTGCCAGCCTCTGGATCAAGCTACATGCCCAGAGACGGTCCTATAGGATGGCTATCAGAGAGGTGGCGGCGTGGATCCGCCCGGCAATCCGGCGCCACTTAGGCGGGAATCCTCCTCGTGTCTCCAGAGCGGCCCCTCGGCAGAACCGGAGCCCAGCACAGAAGGAAACAACGCCAGGTATCCTGGGCATCAGCGCTGGCGCTCCCTCGCATTGGAGGGGGCACCGCCAATATACCCGACCCGCCTGCACCTCAGCGGCCCCAACTGCCAGCAGAACCCCACGTTCGAACACCCACAGTACCGGGCACGCCGTCACTCGAGGGGCGGGAAGGCTGGATACCGGCGACAGACACGGGCGGAGTGCCCCTCCGCGGCCCATGGGGGAGAGGAACTCGATCCATGGGTACACCAAGCAGAACCTACCTGCTCGCAACTCACCAAACCCAAGAACCTCTGACCAGCACGGCACGAAACAGCATCTCAAGGATCACGCTGCACACCAAGACACTGCACAAGAGAAAGCCTCGCTGACGACCGTAAGAGCTGGAATCAGGCCCAGGGACTCCATCGGCGGGGCCAGCTGTGCTGGCAATCGAGACATTCCCACACAGGGCATAGGCTGAAGTGCCTTCCACCCTGCCCCACAGCTGACAGACCTTGAACTGATCCGTGTGGGCATTTTCCTCGGCTGTCCCAGCTACTGCCAGAACACAGTGATACCTTGTCGGGTTTGTAACCCATATATCACCGAACTCTCTTATCTCTGGCAGGGGGTGACTTTCGCCAATGTTACAGTGTATTATTTAGTTAAACTGAAATGATTCTCCCTCACTAGCACAGCTATTGATTATAGCGTTTCCTTTTTGACAAGAATTGCTGCTAGTGATCCCACAATCTGTTATGTCTTGCTACAGCATACTCACCTAGTTAAGACTGGACGTGACACACTTTAGCAACTGGGCAAACTCCCTAAGCATGACATGTTCACTGCAAGAGTTGCAGGATTAGCCAGATACTACAATACTAGAAGCAGGCAAGTCTCACATGCTATCCTGCCGTTTTTACATTGTTAGAGGTTTTTTTTTTATTTAGTTCTCTCATCTTGATTTTTGTAAGGGGATACAAGTATACTTCATTCATGTTAATGAATAGGCTATATCTCTTAGCAGATACACACATGAGCTGATGAATAGGATGTTATACCAAACATACAGATGTATCACTTTTAATATGTCAAGCTATGTGCAAAGCCATTATATTACTGTTTACTAGATAGGAGCAGGAATTAAGCTACGTTTACCCACTGTTTATACCTCCTCTCAAAAAGTTAAAACTCAGCGACTGTTATATGCAAACACTTAAGAAAAGAACGGCTAAGGTTTAAGCAGATATAGTACCTTTAGTATGCCAAGCTAGGTGCCAAATCATTAAAATACGGTTTGTTAGACAGGAACAGGAATCAAGCTACAATTACCCATTGTTTATTTTGACTCTTTAAAAACTAAAAATGTGCTGTCTATTCATATGCCACGTTATGTTTCAACTGTTCGTTACTTCACTGCTTATTGTGACTGCTATTGTGGCTGAGTAAGCCCATTGTCATACCATGCACAACAGAAAATAAAGAATAATAATAAAAAAAAGAAAAAAGAAAAAAGAAAGAAGGTACGTAAAGGTCTAGCTGGCTGCCTCAATGAATTTTTTTTGCCAAGTATTTACAGATGAAAATGAAGGAAAAGGGTCTTAGTTAGGAAAAAGGACAAATGAGTAATTTGTTACATGTGAGTTTACAGAGGAAGAGGTTCTATTTCAACTGTCAAAAGTAAAGACAAATAAGTCAATGGGACCTGACTGAATACACCCAAAGTTATTAAAAGAGCTTAGTGGTGTACTAGCAAAACCATTAACAGATTTATTTAACCAATCATTGTTAACTGAAGTAGTCCTAGAAGATTGGAAGTTAGCGAATGTTGTGCCCATTCACAAGAAAGGTAGTAGGGAGGGGTCGGGCAACTATAGGCCAGTAAACCTTACTTCAGTTGTAAGGAAAGTAATGGAAACCATATTAAAAAGATCGGATTGTTGAACATCTAAAAACACATGGATTTCAAGATCAGAGACAACATGGGTTTACTTCAGGGAGATCATACCAAGCTAATCTTATTGATTTTTTGATTGGGTAACTCAAATAATAGATCAGGGTGATGCAGTGGACATTGCTTACCTAGATTTCAGTAAGGCTTTTAACACTGTTGCACATAGAAGGCTTATCAATAAACTGCAATCTTTGAGTTTGGATTCCAATATTGTTGAATGGGTAAGGCAGTGGCTGAGTGACAGGCAACAGAGTGTTGTAGTCAATGGAGTATATTCGAAGCTTGGGCTTGTCACCAGTGGGGTACCTCAGGGATCTGTACTTGGACCCATTCTCTTTAATATTTTTTATTAGTGATATTGTAGAAGGTCTTGATGGTAAGGTAAGTCTTTTTGCTGATGATACGAAGATATGTAACAGGGTTGATGTTCCAGGAGGGATAAGCCAAATGGCAAATGATTTAGGTAAACTAGAAAAATGGTTAGAGCTGTGGCAACTGACATTTAATGTGGATAAGTGCAAGATAATGCACCTTGGACGTAAAAACCCAAGGGCAGAGTACAGAATATTTGATAGCGTCCTAACCTCAACATCTGAGGAAAGGGATTTAGGGGTGATTATTACGGATGACTTAGGTAGAGAATGTAAAAGAGCAGCAGGAAATGCTAGCAGAATGCTTGGTTGAGTAGGGAGAGGGATTACCAGTAGAAAGAGGGAAGTGTTCATGCCATTGTACAGAACACTGGTGGTGAGACCTCACTTGGAGTATTGTATGCAGTACTGGAGAACGTATCTCCAGAAGGAGAGGAGAGAGTTCAGAGAAGGGCTACTAAACTGGTTCATGGATTGCAGGATAAAACTTACAAGGAAAGGTTAAAGGAAAGACGAGACAGGGGGGATAATAGAAACATTTAAATACATAAAGGGAATCAACACAGTAAAGGAGGAGACTATTGTGAAGAAATCCCTCTTTATGTGTAACATTTCTTCCATATTCATTCGGTAGATATAACTACCGAACAGAGACCACCCCCTGGCTCGTTAAACTTCAACGGATGCTTCAATTGAACCCTCTATCTGTGCGGCCAGCGTTCGTGCTACCGAACGCCACGTGGCTGAGAAAACGGCGGCCATCTTTTTCAGGCGAACAAAGGCAGCGGGACTTGGTCGTCGAGTGTCTGGAACTAAAATCGGACACTCAACGTCCCGAACACGGGTCTCAACAAGCGAACGCTGGATCTCTATTTCCCGAATAGCTAGAAGAGCGCTATTCGGTACTTTTGTGCATTCAAATGAGGGGAACAATCGCTGCTAAGAGCCAGGGGAATCCATTCATGGAATTATTTGTTTTTTGCCACTTAACTGAATAGACCGTCAAAACCACCCAAACTCCTGGAACTATTTTGGGCAGCCACCTCGCGGTTAGCCGATCACAAATTACTTCCACACGTTTTGAGAATCCCTGAACCGATCTGGGTGAAATTTGAATATGTTG
Source organism: Pelobates fuscus (assembly GCF_036172605.1). Lineage (NCBI taxonomy): Eukaryota > Metazoa > Chordata > Amphibia > Anura > Pelobatidae > Pelobates > Pelobates fuscus. The sequence goes on along the minus strand of NC_086318.1, from coordinate 273,311,829 downwards.
GTCACCCAGATCGGGGCTATAAGGGGACATATTATTTGTGGGGATATCCCATGTCTAAAGGGGTGTTCTGAAAATTTAGGAAAATTTTGATTTTTCTGCCTGGAGATAATCAAGTTATTACTTTATCAGACTTGATTATCTCCAGGACTAGGGGAGGGAATTGTATGTTTGTGCTGGGTGTGTTTTACGGTTTTCCTGTAACTGATTGGTTATACTGTGTCCCACCTTGTGGGATGTCCCCTTGCATGGGGACTTTCATAAAAGCCTGTGTGTGGTCATTAAAAGCCAGTTCTGTTGTACCCTTCTTCTTGACTTTGGCTGATGTTTGGGGATTTGTATGCTTTAGTAAGGGAATCATCTTGTAAAGCTATTGTATTCGTATGGATTTCATTTATTCCATCTACCGAACGGAGAGCTATACTCACTGATACTCTGGCGGTTCGGGAGGAAACTACCAAATGAGGATTGGATATACTAGGTTTCCTTACAACTATAAAGGAGAAAAAACACAACAAGAGGACAGTTTTAAATTAGAGGGGCAAAGGTTTAAAAATAATATCCGGAAGCGTTACTTTACTGAGAGGGTAGTGGATGCATGGAATAGGGTTCCAGCTTAACTGGTAGAGGTTAACACAGTTAAGCATGCGTGGGATATGCATAAGGCTATCCTAACTATAAGGTAAGGCTAGGGACTAATGAAAGTATTTTTAAAAATAGGGCAGACTAGATGGGCCAAATGGTTCTGCTGTCACATTCTATGTTTCTATACCAGTACGGTTTATCCATGTTTGTGGCACATCAGGATATTGATGGAATCAATCTGTGGACAATTACTTTATACAAATAGCTCCTACAGCATATGATTTAAAAATCAACTATACTGTAAGCCTGGTGCGCAGACTACTTGTTAGAGCTGCACGCAGGGGTGAGCCCCATGCTATATTATTAGGGGAACCGCACCCTTGCTAGCGGTACCGATATCATTACCTAAGGATTCGCTACATGAGGTCACAATATACCAAACCTACGTTCAAAACGGTACCACTCTGGCTATTGGAGTCTATTAACAAAAATAACAGGTGTACACACTGCCTCTTATTAGTACACTCCTGCATTTTCTTAACCCATAAAACTTAAAGCGGCACTGTCATGGCCAAGGATAATGGCCGTTTTTTTTTTTTATCCCCCTCCCGCCTCCACTACATCTAATTGACCCCCTAGTTATCCCCAAATGCCCCTAAGCCCCCCATATTACCTATTTTTTATTCTTTATTTTCTGCCCCAAACTATATTCATGGCGCCGTCATCTTTGAGTGGGTAGATGAAGTCCCTGTGGGACATATCATCTGCCCACACTAGATAGCGCTGTGAGATTCCCACACATGCCCAGTTAAACACTTGGGCATGCGAACGGGAATTTCATCTATTCATTCGTCAGAAAGCCAAATGAATGAATAGCATTGTCAGACGAACAAACAAACCCCGAGTATCAGTGTTCGTTTGTTCGTTCAGTTTATTACAAGGAGGGAGCTACCGGCATGCAGATCCTTCCTTGTAATACGTAAGGATAGAAGCGGCAGGGAGCAATGCTCCCCCCACCACTTCATAAGCCCCCCATGTCCTCCCTCACTCTATGGGGGTCAATATGACCCCCCCATAATAGCATAAGGTAGATTAAAATCTCCCCAATGCCCCTACTCGCTATACCGCGAGTAGGGGCATGTCCACTAAACCGTGAGCAAAAAAACTACTAAGTAACAATAATGAGGAGGGGGGGAAACTACTGTCCTCCCCCCCCGGCCCCCATCCCTGAGCGGTGGGTGGGGGCCCAAAAAAACAATAAGGGGGGGACCTACTGTCCTCCCACCGGCCCCCACCACTGAGCGGTGGGTGGGGGCCCTAAAAAACAATAAGGGGGGGGGACGGGACACCTACTGTCCTCCCCCGGTCCCCACCCCTGAGCGGCGGGTGGGGGCACTAAATAAAAATTCACCCCCCCAATCAAGGTGACTAGGGGTCCCAAGCCACCGCTCAGAGGTAGGTGCCAGGGGGGAGGACAGTAGGTTCCCCCCCCACCATTCTTAAAAAAGGGCCCCCCCCCCCAGCGCTCAAGGGTGGGGGCCGGGGGGGGAGGACAGTAGGTCGCCCCCATCCTTATTTAGGGCCCCCACCCGCCGCGCAGAGGTGGGGCCGTGGGGGTGGATAGTAGGTTGTCCCCCCATTGTGATGTATGGCCCCGGGGGAGGGGAGGACAGTAGCCCCCCCCCCCCCCCCCCCCGCCACGCGGTTAGAAGTTTTTTTGGGGGTTTTTTAAACAGTGAGCAGCCAGAGGCTGCTCACTGTTTAATAGACATACCCCTATGTCTATGGTATAGCGAGTAGGGGCTGAATTTACGAATACTAAGTAATCTTTACTTAGTATTAGTAAATGTGGCTGAAAGACCAATTAGGTCTGTCAGCCTTTTAGTAGATAACTCCCTGATACCGTGGGAATTAGGAAGTTATCTACTAAGCGGCTGCAAGATGCAGCCACAACACGAATCGGAGTTTCATTCATTCAAATGAAATTGCGATCCGAACAAAGTCCCGAATTGCATCCTAACACGAATGGAGAAACTGTTTTCATTCTGTTAGGACGCAATTCGTCAGTTTTGGCGGCGTTCTGTCTAAGTGACAGGACGTTCGGCAATACTGACAGGAAGCATCGTGGGAACAGGGAGGAAAGGTGAGAATTGTGGGAAAATTGCTCTGACCAGCGGAAATGAAGCACACTTTGCTCCTCCGCTGGTCAAGCAGAGGAAACCTCCATGAGGCAAAGAGTCCCTACTTTGATGATTTTAAAGAAAACTAAAGAAGACCGGAAGTGTGACGAGAGCAATCTCGCCACATTGCATTGGAGAAGCCTGGTTGCCCGCCTGCTGCCTTTGGACTATGGACCGGCAGTTAAACGATTAATTTTACTGTGCAGAAAGGTTTATTCATGCCTTTCTGCACAGCCGTTTGGTAGATTCTGTCTACCGCACGAACCGCCTTCTGTTAGCCTCCCCAGAGCCGTGGGAAGCCGGCAGGCGCTGTTCATTGGCCACCCAGAAGCTAGCGTGTGCCTTCAATCTACCTCCCTGAAGCCGCGGTTAACCGCGGCTTAACGAGCATGTGCAGGCAATTGACCACCCAGTAGCTGCGGTTAACCGCAGCTTAATTGACTGTTACTGGGTGGCCGCGATTACACTTAGCGGCCGCTAGGTGGCGGAGTTATGGAGCTCCCCAGACGGCCATCGGTGCTCAGTCCTGAATCAGTGCACTAAAAGCGGACACTTTTACGTGCAGGCACCGCTGGGCCTTGAGCCCCCTGGTTCCTATTCGTGCGATTTAGCCGAACACCGGTTAATTTGGTATTTTGTATATGTGAATGTGTTAACCCAGATAGCTATGCCATGGAGCCAATTTGTGTAATTAAAGATTCTGGCTCCATGGCAATTGAACTGTGTGAATAGAATCTATATTTTCTCCTAGCTGATTTAATTTAAAACGTTTTCCCTCCTTTTTTTTTTCCCCTCTCTTGTTGTTTCTATTCCCCTCCTCCTTGTGGGTGCTGCTGCGCTAATTAGGGGGAGTGCCCCTTAAATTCCACCTGTGTGGGATTTGTATTGCGAATATAAACCCACTACTGACTCACAGAGCTTGCTCACTGGAGTTGCTTGAAAGTAGGCTATTTAAAGTAGTCTCTTTTAAGTAGGAGTTAAAACAACAGTTGAAGTCAAGAGGGTAAATATTGTTTTTGCTCACTTGTGCTATTTGGTAACTGGGGATGAGTGCTAGCAAGATTACAAGTTTTACTCAGTGTACATCCTGCTGCATGTATGCACGCCTGGATAAATCTGTCCAGGGTCCATTCCTCTGTGGTGGGTGTGAGCGAGTGGCTTTTCTGGAAGCTCGGATTGGAGATCTGGAGATGCAAATTGCAACACTGAGAGAGATTGATAATCTTGAGAGGAGTCTGCTGCTCACTGAGCAGAGTTTAGTGGGTGCAGGTAGTGGATTGGGAGGAGATGAGACAGATGGAGAACAGGCACATAGCTGGGTAACAGTGAGGCGAGGAAGCAGAGGGGGAGGGAAGAGGAAAGGTTTAGCTAGTCCTGATCTAGTGCAGCCTAACAGATTTGCCCGTTTGAGTGAAGATGTTGGGTGCATCAGGTCAGGAATAGCTGTACTGCAGGAAGCTATTCCTTCTAACAGCCGTGGGAACAGCCCCTATAGTACGGGTGGGGTTGAGAGGGTAAGGAAGTCTAGACAGGTTGTGGTGGTAGGGAACTCTTATTAAGAGAGTAGATAGGGTAATCTGCCACTCTGATCGACTCAACCGGACAGTTTGCTGTCTCCCGGGTCCGGCATGTTGCCGACAGAGTGGAGGGATTATTGGGAGGGGCTGGGGATGACCCAGCTGTCATGGTCCATATTGGTACCAATGACAAAGTCAGAGGAAAATGGAAGGTCCTAAAGAGTGAGTTCAGGGATCTAGGAAGTAAGCTAAAGAAAAGGACCTCCAAGGTAATATTTTCAGAAATATTACCTGTGCCGCGCGCTACAGCAGAAAGGCAGCGGGAGATTAGAGAGGTCAATGCGTGGCTGAAGTCTTGGTGCAGGAAAGAGGGTTTTGGGTTTTAGAGCACTGGGCCGATTTTGCGCTTGGGTACAACCTGTATAGTCGTGATGGATTGCACCTAAACGGAAGAGGGTCTGCTGTGCTGGGGGATGGGATGGCTAGAAGGTTGGAGGAGATTTTAAACTAGTAGTAGGGGGGGGAGGCTCAAAGCAATCTAGAAAATGGAGATAGCATAGAAATGAGATGGGCCTTAGCTCAGAACAATGGGGGTGGAGATGGGAGCTCAGAACAGAGGAGGTATGTAATATTGATTCACAAAAAGTACAAATGACTCATGGTAATATTAAATGTATGCTTACTAATGCAAGGAGCCTATATAACAAAATGGGGGAACTAGAGGCAATAGCATACACTAAACAATACGATATAATAGGCATAACAGAAACATGGTGGGATGAGACACATGACTGGGCAGTTAACTTAAATGGGTACACATTATTTAGGAGGGATAGGAAAAACAAGAAGGGTGGTGGGGTATGTTTGTATGTCAGCCATGAGTTCAAGTCAAATCTTAGGCATGTGGAGTGTGACGAGGAAAATGTGGAAGCTTTATGGGTAGATATCTGCTTGGGGCAAACAAAGGGAAATACGTTATTGGTTGGGATATGTTATAAACCACCAAATGTAAATATTAATGAGGAAGAACTGCTGTTAGAGCAAATTGGTGAAGCTGCAAATCGGGGGAACACATTAATTATTGGAGATTTTAATTAACCGGACATAAATTGGGATAGAGGGACTAGTACTTCAGCTAGGGGAATCCGGTTTTTGAATGTGTTAAATGACACCTTTATGTCACAACTGGTACAAGGACCAACTAGAAGGGATGCTTGTCTGGATCTCGTTATAACAAACAATGTTAATCTTTTAACCAACATTCAAGTAGGGGAGCATTTGGGAAATAGTAATCACAATATGGTAACTTTTGAAATAAACTCAAAAAAGCAAAAGCATGTGGGGTATATTAAAAACGTATAATTTAAAAAAAGCCAATTTTAATAAGATTAGGGCAGCTCTACAACATATCGACTGGCATAAACGCCTTAGTGATAAAAACACTGAGGAAAAATGGAAACTATTCAAACAAATATTAGAAAGGTACATTTCACAGTATGTACCATTGGGTAATAAATATAAAAGAAACAAATTAAAACCAATGTGGCTTAGTAGAGAAGTAAAACAAGAGATTAAAAATAAGAAAATGGCTTTTAAAGCATTTAAATCGGACCAATCCGATGCATCCTATAAGATATAAGGAAGCCAATAATACTTGCAAAAAGGCAATTAAAGTGGCTAAACTAGAAAATGAGAAATTGATAGCCAAAGAATGCAAAACCAACCCCAAACATTTTTTCCAAGTACATCAATTCTAAAAAAACAAAAAATGAAAGTGTAGGTACACTGAAAACAGAGATGGGTCTGTTAGTTAATGAAGACCAGGAAAAGGCAGAAATTTTAAATAATTTTTCTTCGGTATATATTAATGAGGATCCTATGGCAAGAGATATGCATATGATTGCTGCAACAAACTTGCAGATAACTTGTGATTGGATAACTCGAGACAAGGTGCTACAGCTATTAAAGAAAATTAATGTAAATAAAGCTCCGGGGCCTGACGGTATCCACCCACAAGTACTTAAGGAGCTAAGTGGGGAAATAAGTGAAGCTCTGTATTTGATTTTTCAAGATTCTTTTGTTTCAGGTATTGTACCGGAGGAAGGTAGATGTTGTTCCTATATTTAAAAAGGGTTCAAAATCCTTGCCTGGAAATTATAGACCTGTGAGCTTAACTTCTCTGACTGGGAAATTATTTGAACGGCTATTAAGGGATAATATTCAGAAATTCATTGGGAAGAACTGTGTTATTAGCATGGTTTTATGAAACATAGGTCATGTCAAACTAACCTAATTGCATTCTACGAAGAAGTAAGTAGAAATATAGATCAGGGTGTTGCAGTGGATGTGATCTACTTGGATTTTGCCAAGGCATTTGATACGGTTCCTCACAATAGGTTAGTCTTCAAACTAAAAGAAATTGGTTTAGATGAATATTCTTGTTCTTGGGTAGAACATTGGCTTAAGGATAGAGTACAGCGAGTTGTCATAAATGGTAAATTTTCAAGCTGGACAAAAGTGGCAAGTGGTGTCCCTCAGGGTTCTGTTTTGGGACCGCTTCTATTTAACATATTTATAAATGATCTTAAAATGGGCATTGAAAGCCATGTATCAGTGTTTGCAGATGACACAAAACTTTGTAAAGTAATAAAATGTAAGCAGGATATTGCCTTGCTGCAGAGGGATTTGGATAGATTGGGGGACTGGGCACTAAAATGGCAGATGAAATTTAACGTAGAAAAATGCAAAGTTATGCACTTTGGGGTTAAGAATGCACAAGCAATTTACACCCTAAATGGTAGTGAACTAGGGATAACCACACACGAGAAGGATTTGGAAATTGTTATAGACAACAAATTAGGTAGCAATATGCAATGTCAATCTGCCGTTGCCAAGGCCAGTAAGGTTTTGTCATGTATAAATAGGGGCATAAATTCTCGAGATGAAAATATAATTTTGCCTCTTTATAAATCGCTGGTAAGACCATACCTTGAATATGCTGTGCGATTTTGGGCACCTGTTCTAAAGAAGGATATCATGGCACTAGAAAAAGTGCAGAGACAAGCTACAAAATTGATAAAAGGAATGGAGCATTTTAGTTATGAAGAAAGGTTAAAAAATTTAAATCTCTTCAGTTTGGAAAAACGGCACCTTAGAGGGGATATGATCACATTATACAAATATATTCGGGGCCAGTACAAACCATTATCTGGAAATCTATTCATAAACAGGGCTATACATAGGACACAAGGTCACACATTTAGGCTTGAAGAAAGGAGATTTCATCTAAGGCAAAGAAAAGTTTTTTTTACAGTAAGAGCAATAAGGATATGGAATTCATTGCCGGAAGAGGTGGTTTTGTCAGAGTCTATACAGATGTTTAAATTGCAATTGGATAAATACTTGCAAAAACATAACATACAGGGATACAATTTCTAATTAGTGGGCTAATAGCCGCTTGATCCAAGGAGACATCTGACTGCTATTTTGGGGTCAAGAAGGAATTTTTTCCTAGTTTGTTGCAAAATTGGAAGCGCTTCAGACTGGGTTTTTTGCCTTCTTTTGGATCAACAGCAAAAGCATATGTGAGGAAGGCTGAACTTGATGGACGCAAGTCTCTTTTCAGCTATGTAACTATGTAACTATGAGCACTATTCGGTAGTTTTGTGCGCTCAGATCCCAGCTATCTGGGGATATGCGACATGTCTGTGTTTTATGTATAAAATGTAATATTATATGTTTTAATGTATTTTACTGTATTTGGGTCCCCACGTGTATATTGGAGTTTGCCTCTGTCCTGGGAGATAATTGAATTACTTCTCAATTATCTCCAGGATAGAGGGAGGGAAATTAGGATGCATTGTGGGGATGTTGTACTTCTGTGTGTCTGAAATGTGATACATGTCTGTTTGTGTTACAGTCTTCCATCTGGTCCCCTAGGGGAGTGTCCACCAGGTGGGAGACCTGCATAAATACTGGGCGGGTAGCCCTGAATCAACAGACCACTGCTTGACCCTCAACACGGAGCCTTGTCTCGTTCTTGGGGGGATTCACTGTATGCTGATAGAGACTGATTGCCAGGAGTGTAAGCCGCTTGAGAGCTTTTCCTGTTCGTCTGCTAGCAGCTATTCGGGAGGTTTCGGTTCGGGAGTTTGGAGTGCTGCCTTATTCCCTTGTATGCAGTTCTGGAGTTTGGTGCATTAACTTGTATTCAATTCGGGAGTTTGGTGTTCTACAGTAGCTGCCTTTATGTCTGAAAGGGGAATATCGCCTAAACGGATTTTAACCCCTTGTGTGCTGAAACGGTCCGTTACATGAAGAAAAGAAGAACAGATCCTGAGAGAGGGGGAGAAGAGGAAGAGATTGAAATGTATGCTCGGCATGACAGTGCCGCTTTAATATTTACCCTACCTTCACCCGCTCTTGATATTCCAATTATTTCCAATTTACTTTTTCCCAGTTTAGCAATGATATGTATTCTCCTCCTCTTTATTTCCTCCTTCACCCTCAGTATAAAAATCTCTCCTTGCACCCACTTCAGTCATCCCCCTAAACCACTTTTACATATGCCCTTCCTCTCATCTCATGCCTTGTACTCATTTTTCTACTCTCTCACTCCTACCCACAATTAATCTCATCCTAGACCCCATGCATACAAAACCTATTCACACCACCTGTCACTTTCTCTCCTTCAGCTTCTAGCAACTGGTGATGTCTCTCCCAATCCAGGGCCCTTTATCTTCTCTACACACACTAAGAAAACCAGAACAACCACAAACCTCAGGTAGGCCTTTATCCTCACTTACCAACATTCAGTGTGCACTCTGGAACGCCCACTCCATCTGCAGTAATTTAAAATCAACAGCCATACACTACTTTTTCATGTCAAACTCACACACTACTTGCACTTACAGAGACCTGGCTGTCCACCTCTGATAGCGCTACTCCTGCCTCTATGTTTTGGTGGATTACAATTCTCTCACACTCCCAGACTAAACTGTAAAGGAGGTGGTGTAGGCATCCTTCTCTCCCCTCAATGTACCTTTCAACCAATCATAAGTACCCCTGCCCTATCCTTTTCTTCTTTTGAACTTTACACGGTCCGCCTATTTAAACCCACTACTTTAAGAATTGCTATCATCTACCCTGCACCGGTCATCCTAGATTATATATCCTAGCACTTTTCTTCCTGGTTTCCCCACTTCCTCTTACCTAGCACTCCTTGCCCAACTGCACTGATGTCTTGTCTGCTCTCTGTAACCTTCCCCTTTGGCCTTACGCAATGGTCCAATTTAGCAACCCATACAGCGGGAAACACTCTTGATCTCGCCTTCACCAACCTCTGTACCACCTCCAATTCACTCCAATATTAATTTTCCTCTGACCACCAACTGCTGACTTTTGACATCAGCATACCCAAGACCCAATTGGCAAACCGTCTGAACAATATCACAGAAGCCTCCAATGTCTTGAGCATTTCTCCACTAATTTCTAAACTCTTCTTTTACCTATCTCAAACCTCACCTGTCCTAGCTCTGCAACCTCCTTTTACAATTCCACCCTCTCCTCTCAACTAGACATCATGGCTAGATTTAAACGCAGGAAGCGCTCCCAACAACAACATTGGCACACCAAGCTTACTTGATACCTCCAAAAATGCTGAACGCTGTTGGAGAAAGTCTCACTGTGCGTCTGACTTTCTCCACTATAAATTTATGCTGAGCTCATACAGCTTGGCTCTTTCCTCTGCAAAAGTAAATTACTTCAATACCCTCATAACCACACTCTCCCGCAAACCCAATCAACTATTTCACACATTTAAGATCTTTGCCCTTTTGTTCCTCCTCCACCTACTAACTTAACCGCCTCAGACTTTGCAACTCATTACAGTGACAAGATCTCTACAATCAGAGAAGAGATCTCATCTTTCTTCTTCCCCTAACCTCACCCACTCTGCTGTTCTATGTTCATTCACAAACGCTACAGCTGAAGAGGTCTCTGCTCTGCTCCAGTCCTCCCGCCCAACCACCTGCTCCCTAGATCCAATTCCCTCGCATCTCATCCGTACTCTCTTATCTTTCTCTACTTCTCACTAAAATTCTCAATCTCCCCTCTGGTATATTTCCATCCCCCTTCAAACATGCAACTGTAACCCCAGTTCTAAAGAAAGCCCAACCTTGACCCCAACTACCCATCCAACTACCGTCCTCACTACTGCCTTTTGCGGCCAAGATCCTTATAAAAGAGTTGTGAATGTGAGGTTGACAGACTTCCTCGAGTCAAACTCTCTGCTAGACCCGCTTCAGTCTGGTTTCTGCGCTAAGAACTCTGTGGAAATGGTGCTGATCAAAGTATCCAATGATCTACTCTATGCAAAATCTTGTGGTCACTACTCTATCCTAATTCTCGACCTTTCTGCAGCTTTCCTGGTGCTCCTCCTACCTCTCCCAGCACTCTTTCAGTGTTTATTTCTCTGGCTCTGCTTCTTCTCCCCAAATCCTATCTTTTGGTGTACCCCAAGGTTCAGTCCTTGGTCCCCTACTGTTCTCCATCTATACTGCCTCCCTTGGTAAACTCATTAGCTCCTTTGGCTTCCAATATCATTTCTATACAGATGACACGCAAATCTACCTGTCCCCTCCTGATCTCTCCCCGTCCCTCTTGACTAATGTCTCTGACTGCCCCTCTCCTATTTGTAACTGGATAACTGCCCCCTTCCTTAACCCCTTAAGGACACGACATGTGTGACATGTCATGATTCCCTTTTATTCCAGAAGTTTGGTTCTTAAGGGGTTAAACGCAACATGACCAAAACTGAAATTCTGGTCTTTCCTTCCTCAAGTGTTGCTACTCCTGTGTCTGTCTCCCTCCAAGTCAACGGTGCTACCATGAGCTCCACCACGCAGGCTCGCTGCCTAGGTGTTCTCTTTGACTCCGACCTCTCCTTCAAGCCTCATGTTCAGTCTATCGCCAAATCCTGTCGCTTCCATCTCAAAAACATTGAGCGCATCCGACCCTACTTAATGCCAGATGTGACTACGGTGCTGGTCCATTCCACTGTCCTTTCTCGCCTTGACTACTGTAATCCGCTTCTTAGTGGTCTTACGTGCTCCTAACTTGCGCTGTTACAGTCCATAATGATAGCGGTGGCGAGACTCCTCTTCCTGTCCGCCTGCACCTCCCACGCCTCACCCTTCGGTCAGTCCCTACATTCTGGGCTTTGCTTTAAAAATTTCTACATAAAGCTGTTCCCACCTATCTATCCTCCCCAATACACAAGTATGTCCCGTCTGGGCCCTTACACTCTGCTGAAGACTTACGACTATCTTCTGTCCGTACTCCCACCTCTGATGCTCGCCTTCAAGACTTCGAGGGCTGCACAGTTCCTGTGGAACTCGCTTCCCTCCTTCGTTAGATGCTAACCCAATCTCCACTCCTGCAATAAAATCAATAAAAACCTACTTCTTCATAAAAGCATTTCAAATAAAATGGTAATAACTCCCAACTGATTACTCTCTTGCAACTGTCACTAGTCTAATACTATCCATACCTTTTGTCACTTTACCCCACTCCTTCTAGCATGTAAGCTCATGGAGCAGAGCCCTCAACCCCACAGTTCCTGTGTGTCCAACTTGTCTGGTTAAAACTACGTTTGTTCGTCCACCCACTGTAAAGCTCTGCGAAATTTGTTGGCACTATATAAATAATAATTAACGCCTCCCCATATTTACAAAGGATTCGTCCCCTTATGTACCAGTCGCTCAGTACGACCGGCGCTATAATTGAGCCCTCATCAAATGTTAGTGTGGATTGAAAGATATCCACCCATGTACCAGGCTACCCCCAATTGCGCTGAGCAAGAGTTCTACCCACCAGGCCGTGAATAGGCAAGTGGGCTAACACATATGTCCTCTATTCCACAGGACAACACATACTACAATGTCGGACTCCCAACAACAGAGCCAAGATGTTATCTCAAGTACCACCTAAGCTTTCCACCCAAAATAGGGGGCTGACACCGCAAAATGCAGAGGATGTTATGGGCTCAGAGGCTCCTTCCAAGGACCTCCAATCCCTTACTAAACGCCAACGAGCCGGCCTTACAGTGTGTCACATGCTCAGGCGAAAGAGAAGACTCCTGCTGAACGCAACAAGCATTTATCAAAACTGGAATTACTCCCACCGGTGATATCCTCGGAGGACGATGAGGCATATCTCCCGACCTTGGACATCATAGATGACTGGTAGGCGGATTTATTCAAAAATATCTGAATTTGATCAGACAGTGGTCATCTTCATGTCCAGGACTCGACGCGATCCACAGAAAAGGGTTGAGAAGGCACAGCTACTGTAGAATCACCAAAACTCACGAATTGGATATAAGTGAATGCACCAAACTCCCGAACTGCATACAAGGGAATAAGGTAGCACTTCAAACTCCCGAACTGGAACCTCACAAATAGCTGCTAGCAGACGAACAGGAAAAGCTCCCAAGCGGCTTACACTCCTGGCAATCAGTCTCTATCAGCATACAGTGAATCCCCCCCAAGAACGAGACAAGGCTTCGTGTTGAGGGTCAAGCAGGGGTCTGTTTAATGATGGCTACCCTAGGGGACCAAATGGGAGACTGTAACAAAAGACAGACATGTATCATTTTCGGACATACAGGCACAATACTTTCCCACAATGCATCCTGGCTTCCTCCCCTCTGTCCTGGAGATAACCGAGAAGTAATTCAATTATCTCCCAGGACAGAGGCAAGACTCGTGGTGAACACAAGATACAATATTACTTTAAAATACACAAAGTTACTTTTTGCACATAAAACACAGACATGTAACACATCCCCAGATAGCCGAGATCTGAGAGCACAAAACTACCGAATAGCGCTCAGATCCTATTCACAGTTCAATTGCCATGGAGCCAAAGTCTTTAATTACACGAATTGGCTCCATGGCTGTGCTATCTGGGTTAACATTCACATATACAAACTACCGAATTAACATGTATTCGGTTAAATCTGCACGAATAAGAACCAGGGGGCTGGAGGCTCAGCGGTGCCTGCACGTAAAAGTGTCTGCTTTTAGTGCACTGATTCTGGGCTGAGCACCGCTGGCCGTCCGGAGAGCTCCATAACACCGCCACCTAGCGGCCGCTAAGTGTAACCGCGGCCACCCAGTAACAGTCAATTAAGCTGCAGTTAACCGCAGCTTCAGGGAGGTAAATTGGCAGCACACTCCAGTTCCCAGGTGGTCGCGCATTCGGCAGTTTGTTCGGTAGATAAAATCTACCGAACACCCTGGCAGAAGGGCACGAATCAGCCTTTCTGCAGGGAAAATAAAGTCATTTAAAAGTCTGGTCCATAGTCTAAAGGCAGCAGGCGGGCAACCAGGCTCCTCCAATGCAATGTGGCGAGATTGCTCGTCACAACTCCAAACTAATGAACATGGTCCATAAAGAACTGGGATCATCATGCAATGGCCTACTATTTGGAGATTCATTTATATCAGAACTCAAGAAGCATGTATCTCTATTCACCCCTCTCAACAAAGGACAGTCCTCAATGAGACAAGTATTCCAATCTCAGCCTGAACGAGGTTTTGGGAGGCTGGTCGACAGAGGGTCCAAATTTTCTATCATACTCTTTCTATCCAACATCCACCTCGCGGACCTCATCATTCTACAGGGGGAAGGGACAAAACCAGAGGCTACCGAGGCAGAGGTCGGGGAAAATTTAACACAGGTGAGTCCACTTTGCCATACAAATGTCTCTACACTAACAGCGGGCAGGTTATTTTATTTACAGAGCTGGAAGGAAATTTCGGACACATGGATCCTGTAACAAACGTTACACGGGTACGTTATCAAGTTCCACTCCCTGCTGTGTCAACTACAACCCCGCCTCCATTAAAATCCTCAGCAGACCACGAAGCCTTAATAGACGACAAAATCTGAACCCTTTTCACCAAAGGCGCAGTGCAATACACTCAAGGCGTCAATGGCTTCTACAGCAACATATTCCTAGTGCAGAAAAACACCAGAGAACTTTACCCAGTCATCAATCTAGGACAACTGAGCTCCTTCGGAGTATACCATCACTTCAAAATTGAAGGGATCCACCTACTTCGCGATCTGTGCCTTCTAAGCAATTGGTTCACCAGATTGGATCTCAAGGACGCGTACCTCTCAGTACCGGTATCTCAATCATGCCGAAAATTCCTACGTTTTGGTGTCACTGTATTTTGTAAAGCTTGTATGCTTAAAATTCTATTGATCTTGAAAAGTTCAATGTCAATTTTGAATTGGTCTGGTTTGGAGGTGGGTACAAATGTAAGTCATTTGGATAGAACTTTATTGTGAGCACTTGTTAAAGTTTTAGATGATAGATTAAAAATAGGATTTATTTCCTCTTGGTTGGTGGTTTTGATCTTGTATTTATAAATCTTATTCCTTTGTCCCCTTCTGATAGGTCTCCGTCTTTTGAACCTCGCCTTAGGCGTGTAAATTTGCCAGGAGGATAGTTTGTATGTTGTTCCATCTCTAAAAAAATCAAAAGGTTGTGATCGATGTATATCTCTTGTAGAAGCTCCATGGCTAGACGTAGCCCTAGTATCTGTTTCGGACGTAGATTCTGCTGAGCTCGTATCGATGGACAGGAATTGTGGTTTATGTACTCGTTCTCTGTTTCTTTGGAATGGTGGTCTCCATCGTTCCCCACTGATCCAGTGGTACACTTGATGTGTGCAGTCAAAATTGACTTTTTCTACTTTTTGTTTTTTAAATCTTATGAGTTCATTCCTATATCGCATAATTTCATCTTGTAATTTCACCATGTGTTGAGCAGAAGTGGCTGCATTTAAAGTGGTAACATGAGGCATTTCAAACTTGTTAATGGAATCTTTGGTGAAAACGAGTTCATTTTTCACCTCCTCCACTACTATTTTCATCCAATCAAGCGAGCATTTGTTTGCTATTCCTATCCATTTTTTTTTTTTTACAAAATTCTGGGTTTTGTCTCCCAATAGTTGGAAGGTTTACAACGAACGCTGTCCAATAATTAATTATTTTAGTTTTGAGAAATGTTTTTACATTCAAGAGACTGGATCAGCGATGGAATCAGCAATAGCTCCAACATACGCCAACAGCTTTATGTACGCATATGAAAACATGTACATTTTATCCAAATACAAGGGGCAATTGATACAATATCAGATTTGTGGATGACATCTTCATACTGTGGAAAGGCACGATAGCAGAACTAGAGACCATGATTGACGAATTAAATAATCTGGATTCACCCATCAAACTAAGCCTTACATACAACACAGATAAGATCCAGTTTCTGGATGTTGAACTATACCGGAATGATCAGAACATAGGATACCGGTTATACAGAAAACCATCCGACCGGAATACACTTTTACATGCGAACAGTTCTCATACCAACGCCTTAAAAGATTCTTTGCCTATTTCACAATATCTTAGGGTGTTCAGAAACAACTCGGATGACAACACTTGTATGATCCAACTTCAAGATATGACCAGATCCTTCTTGGAACGGGGATACAAACACAATGTGTTACAGAATTGCCTTGAGAAGGCTGAAAAGATCTTTTAGGGAACAACAACTAAACAACAAAAAATTGATCCAAAGATCACGATCCCTTTATTATACCACTCAGAAAGCCAGATGTTTTCACAAAGGATTAAAAAGAGATGGGACATTCTATCCTCAGACAAGACACCCAATATGAATTTTTCCCAAAAACCACGAATTGCATTTTCACGCAATAGAAATTTGAAGGATATTTTGGTAAAAACCGATACACCAAGCTGTTACAGCTCTCAGATACAGAATGTAAAGAAAGGTTGTTTCAAGTGCCCAGGCTGTGTCACTTGTGGGCACATGTTAACGGGATCCTCTTTTGCACATCCACATACAGGTAAACAAATCCAGATCAAACATTGTTAAACCTGCCTGAGTGATCATGTGGTGTATCTCATCTCATGCCCTTGCGGCAAATATTATGTAGGGAAGACGGATTTAACAGTAAGAGATCGCATCAGAGGCCATAGATCAGGAATCATGACAGCCTATCGTGATGGAAACCGACAAGCCTGTGGCGAAACATTTCCTTGAACATCAACATCACTTGCCAACCTTGAAATTCATTGTGATTGATCATATTCCACCACTGGTCAGAGGGGGCGATAGATCGAAGTTGCTATTACAGAGAGAGACTTTCTGGATTAAATTCCTCGATACAGTACAACCGAAAGGACTGAATGAATACAATTCCTTTAGTTGTTTCCTGAACACTCGTTAAAAAAAATGTTTTTGCAGGACTTATGGTCTCTATAATAATAAGGTCCTTCCCAATGTGTATAAGTTTTTTGATGGCAGTTTCTAGATTGGTCATTTAACTTTAAAAATAGATATGTGTTTCTATTGGTTTTGGGTAGATCAAACCTATGTTGTTTTCAGCGTTCACTTTGTTTAGGACACTTTCTCACATTACTTTGACACTTTATTTTTATTATGCATGCCTTTTCTTTGGTTACAGATGTTTTCACTTTATTTGTTCACTTAGTCTCTTTAGACCGTACATTTAACTTTAGACACAGTTCTTCAGCTTAGTTCACATTTCTCATTTCTTTTTTCTTCTTTTTTTATCACACACACATATCACATTGCCATTTCATTCCACTTTTACATGACACTTACATCTTATTTTTCATTTAACATACACATTAGTCATCACTTGCCATTTTACACTTTATTCGGTCAACTTTACATTAATCTTAGTCTGCTACCTTCGATACCTTATACTTACATATACTCAGTATTATCAACTAAAGCTTTATTCTTTGGTTTTCCTCCTTATATGCTTTTAACACTTTCCGATCTCTTTTTCGATTAGCTTTGCCATTTCTAGGCAACACTTTGGGTTCACGCTCACGTGACTTTACGTTGGTATGCACGGCAGTACGCGATTTGCGGCGTCACTCACAGAGCATGTCGGACGGATGGGGTTCACTCGGTGATAGGGTAAGTTTAATGTATGACATGTTATATATTTTGTTTTTGCACAAGGTACAGCATCTTGATAAAGACCGCAAGACGGTCGAAACGTTTATTTTCATGCTTTATATGTAATATAGAATTTATTTAAAAAAAAACACTGAGTGCTCTCAATTTTTTGGTTTACATATTTGCACGGAGAGGCACCTGGTCATTTCTGGATGTGTTCTAAATTTTGCTGGGGAAGAGTGCCAGAGATTTTTCAATTTAATATATATATTTATTTATTTTATTTTACAGTGCTATGCTACAAGGCCTTAAAAGTTGCTTGCCATTACAAGGCTGGAGGGCTTATGTTCATATAGTGAAATAAATGCCAGTGTGGAAAGTTTGAGCCCTGAGAGGTATAAAATAGGTATGTTTATTTTAAGGCAAGGAAACAAAATAACTTACTTCCACCAAATCTTTTCTTGGTCTTAATTTTAAGAGTGGTTCACTGAGTCGTATAGAGCACAAACCTCCTCTTCCTTCATAGCTACAAACTCCTGCACACCTATAAACAAGACAATGTCAGTGAAGCCAATACACTTAAAACCTGACTGCATACCTAATGTAAAGAAATACATATTTTTATATAAACGTTTGTAAGTATTTTTGTAACAATCATTAACTCCTTAAGGACTGAGCCAAATATACACATTGTGATCAAAACAAAACGTAAACAAAATCTGGGATTTTGCGCTATATGTCTGTCCAATCGTAATTCGACTCTTTCATATTACATGCAACCACACTTATTATAGATCTTTTTTTTTCTCACATCAGAATATGGTATTATTTGTTTAATTGCTTAAGTGGTCAGAAATTAAGTTGTCAAATACTCATATGTTTTGTTAAATTTCTCTTTCATTCTCTATCCATTATCCGCTTTATTTCTGCTTTTTTTTTAATTTATTTATCTAGTCACTGTTACAATTTTATTAACCCCTTAACACCGCAGCCAAATGTACAAGTTGTGAACGAAACAAAACGTAAACAAAACCTGGCATTTGCGCTATATGTCTGTCCAACCGTAATTCACCTCTTTCATATTAAATGCACCCCCCCTTATTATATATCATTTTATTCAGGGGAAACAGGGCTTTCATTTAATATCAAATATTTAGCTATGAAACATAATTTAATATGAAAAAAATGGGAGAAAATAAGATTTTTTTTGATTTTTTTCGTTCTTCATGACATTTTAACTGTCAATGTCATAATACTGTTTGCTTTTACTGCAATAAAATACACATATTTGTATTCAGCAAAGTCTCACGTGTAAAACAGTACCCCCTATGTACAGGTTTTATGGTGTTTTGGGAAGTTACAGGGTCAAATATAGCGTGTTACATTTGAAATTGAAATTCGCCAGATTGGTTACGTTGCCTTTGAGACTGTATAGTAGCCCAGGAAATAAATTTACACCCATAATGGCATACCATTTGCAATAGTAGACGACCCAAGGTATTGCAAATAAGCGATGTCCAGTCTTTTTTAGTAGCCATTTGGTCACAAACACTGGCCAAAGTTAGCGTTTGTATTTGTTTGTGTGTGAAAAATGCAAAAAACGCCAATTTTGGCCAGTGTTTGTGACTAAGTGGTTACTTAAAAAAGACTGGACATACCCCATTTGCAATACCTTTGGTTGTCTACTATTGCAAATAGTATGTCATCATAGGGGTAATTTTCATTCTTGGGCTACCATAGGGTCATAAAGGCAACGTAAGCAATCTGGCGAATTTTAATGTGAAAAAAATTAAACACAAGCCTTATATTTGACGCTGTAATTTTTGAAAACACCATAAAACCTGTACATGAGGGGTACTGTTGTACTCAGGAGACTTCGCTGAACACAAATATTTGTGTTTCAAAACAGTAAAAAGTATTGCAGCAATAATATCGTCCCTGTAAGTGCTGTTTGTGCGTAAAAATGCAAAAAACGTCACTTTTACTGGCGATATCATGGTTGTAATACATTTTACTGTTTTGAAACACTAATATTTGTGTTCAGCGAAGTCTCCCGAGTAAAACAGTACCCCCCATGTACAGGTTTTATGGTGTCTTGGAAAGTTATAGGGTTAAATATAGTGCTAGCAAATTAAATTCCCTATACTTTCGGCATGGGTGGTCAGGCAGGTCCCGCTAATTGTAATTAATTAGGATACCTAATTATGTAAAATTATTACATAAATATATGTGTAGAATTAATATATGTATATATATACACATATGTGTATATATATACGTATATATATATATATATTTTTTTTTTAATATTTTTATTTATATATAGGTATATATATAGTGATATATACGTATATAGATATATATATTATTTCGTTATAAGTGTATTTTGATATAAATATATATTAATATCAGAATACAGTTAGAACGAAATAAAACACATCTATATATTTTTTAATATTTTATTTTTAATTATTTTTTTATTTAATTTTTTTACGTATTTACATATTAATTTTTTTTATATTATTTATAA